>NC_135988.1:7715280-7732786 GCF_053455715.1 Rhinoraja longicauda
ACCCTGCAGCCTTATTGCATCTTCCTCACAATTCACACTACCCCCCAACTTAGTATCATCTGCAAATTTGCTAATGGTACTTTTAATCCCTTCGTCTAAGTCATTAATGTATATCGTAAATAGCTGGGGTCCCAGCACCGAACCTTGCGGTACCCCACTGGTCACTGCCTGCCATTCCGAAAGGGACCCATTTATCCCCACTCTTTGCCTTCTGTCTGTCAACCAATTTTCTATCCATGTCAGTACCCTACCCCAAATACCATGTGCCCTAATTTTGCCCACTAATCTCCTATGTGGGACCTTGTCGAAGGCTTTCTGAAAGTCGAGGTACACCACATCCACTGACTCTCCCCTGTCAATTTTCCTAGTTACATCCTCAAAAAATTCCAGTAGATTTGTCAAGCATGATTTCCCCTTCGTAAATCCATGCTGACTCGGAATGATCCCGTTACTGCTATCCAAATGCTCAGCAATTTCGTCTTTTATAATTGACTCCAGCAGCTTCCCCACCACTGATGTCAGACTAACTGGTCTATAATTACCCGTTTTCTCTCTCCCTCCTTTCTTAAAAAGTGGGATAACATTTGCTATCCTCCAATCCACAGGAACTGATCCTGAATCTATAGAACATTGAAAAATGATCTCCAATGCTTCCACTATTTCTAGAGCCACCTCCTTAAGTACTCTGGGATGCAGACCATCAGGCCCTGGGGATTTATCAGCCTTCAGTCCCATCAGTCTACCCAAAACCATTTCCTGCCTAATGTGGATTTCCTTCAGTTCCTCCATCACCCTAGGTTCTCCGGCCCCTATCTAACTCTCTCTTGAAAGCATCCAGTGAATTGGCCTCCACTGCCTTCTGTGGCAGAGAATTCCATGTGGCAGAGAATTCCATCTGCACTAGTCCCACTTGCGTGCGTTTGGCCCATATCCCTCTAACCTGTCCTATCCATGTACCTGCCTGGCTGTTTCTTAAATGTTGTGATAAGCCCTGCCTCAGCTACCTCCTCTGGCAATTTGTTCCATACACCCACCACCCTTTGTGTGAAAAAGTTACCTCTCAAATCCTTATTAACTCATTTCCTCTTCGACGTAAACCTATTTTTTTAGGTATTAGGAGAGGTTTTAATGACACGTTTAACTTTGCCATGTGTTAACCACACTTGTGGGAATTGAACCAGCCACATTGCAGAGCAGGATCCCACGAGCGGCTCTGAGGCGTTGGCCAGACGATGCGTTTTCACCTCCAGCTCTTCAAAGCATTGCCGGACGATCGCTTGCATCCAATTATCCCCGTTTACCATCTGAAAGCAGCACCTCTGACAGTGCAACCCTCCCTCAGCTCCACGTGCTTACTTTACCTTTATTTTCAGTTCAGTTTAGTTTATCGTCACGTGCAGCGAGGTACAGTGCAAAGTTTCTTGTTGCGTGCTAACCAGTCAGCAGAAAGACAATACATGTTTACAATCGAGCTGTCCACAGTGTACAGATACAGGGTGAAGGGATAACGTTTTGTGCAAGAAAAAGTCCAGTAAAGTCCGATTAAAGATAGACACAAAATGGTGGAGTAACTCAGCGGGTCAGGCAACATCTCTGGAGGGAAGGACTCGTTTCGATTTTAGATTTAGAGATACAGCGCGGAAACAGGCCCTTCGGCCCACCGGGTCCGTGCCGCCCAGCGATTCCCACACATTAACACTATCCTACACACACTATGGACAATTTTTACATTTTTTGCCCAGCCAATTAACCTACATACCTGTACGTCTTTAACTGAAGATCTCGGAGAAAACCCATGCAGGTCACGGGGAGAACGTACAAACTCCGTACAGACGGCGCCCGTAGTCAGGATCGAACCTGAGTCTCCGGCGCTGTATTCGCTGTAAGGCAGCAACTCTACCGCTGCACCACCGTGCCACTGGTGATGTTTCAGATCGAGACCCTTCTTCCATCTGAAGGCTCTCGACCCCAAACGTCACCCATTCCTTCTCTCCAGAGATGCTGCCTGACCCGCTGAGTTACTCCAGCATTTTGTGTCTATCTTCGGTGTAAACCAGCATCTGCAGTTCCTTCCGACACACAAGGACTTTGTCTCCAAATAGTTGATCAATACTGGCTCAGGAACGCTCTCCACATCATCAGTAGGATGGATCAGTTGCCTGATAGCTTCAATTACCTGCTAGTTTGTGCTTGAGTCTCTGTTGTGGGATTGAGACCAAGGTCTGACCAAGGGGTGGTTGAGAACGCTACACACTGATGGCAATGCAGAGTGACGGACCTGAAGGACCCAAAGCCCTCGAGTAACTGCTGAGAAGCAACTCAGCACGAGCAGATGTCTGCCAAAACAGGTGGAGGACTCTCTATTTAGGGGCCACTCCCAGTGACACATAAGGAGGTAGACATCGTTTAATATGTTTTGTTTAGAGGATACAGCGTGGAAACAGGCCCTTCAGCCCACCGAGTCCGTGCTGACCAGTGATCTCCGTACACTAGCAGCACTATCCTACACACCAAAAATTGCAATTTACAATTTTTACTAAAGCCACATTAACCTACGAACCTGTAACGTCTTTGGAGCGTGGGAGGAAACTGGAGCTCCCGAAGAAAACCCACGAGGTCCCGGGGAGAACGTGCAAACTCCGTGCAGACAACACCTGTAGTCAGGTAGCAGCGTAGTTAGCAGCGCTACCGCTGCGCCACTGTGCCGCCCGTATTGTATGTAATTTTTATCCCGCATAGAAGTTTAATTTTGAAATTTAAAATTTTTAAATGCGCATAACTGGGAGTGCACTAGGAAGACACAGAGGACGGCTGGTCTGCTCAGAGCATGCATCCCCTGAAGACTGAGCCTCACTGATTCACTCTGCCAACCTCCACACCTTGTGGTGGCAACCCCAAAATAACAGAGGCTATGTTTAAGACAGAGGTAGACAAATCCTTGATTAGAACGGGTATCAAGGGTGATGGGGAGAAGGCAGGAAAATGGGATTAGGAGGCAGAGATCAGGCATGATTGAATGGTGGATTAGCCTTGATGGGCCGAATGGCCTAGTTCTACTCCTATAACACCATTCTCCACCCCCAGAGGCAGCTGGGTGCCTCCAGTTGTGGGGTCACAAATCAGCAATCTTACCCATCTTATTCACATCCAACTTATTCAAAAAACAGATCAGCCATAACTAAAGGGCGAGGCAGACTCGATGGGCTGAATGGCCCAAGTCTTATTGTCTTTTGTAGGATCTACCAGGTCCCATTCTAATATATTGCTGTACCAAATTTCTACTCAGCACAATAAAGACATTTTCACATCGCGTTTATTGGGTTTGTACAAAAATATATTTCGTAGACTATATAGTGCATTTCATTATTTACATGACATAATTTTAAAACATCAGACAGCATTTCTTGCATCTTCGCTAGTGACAGCCGCACTGCTCCACGATCATGTCCTTGTGGTGGCTCAGTACCACCTCTCGATCCTTGTAGTACAGCATGGACAAGGGGCTCATCTTGATGGGGACACACAATGTGCAGGGCACCCGCTCTGGGTGGACGGACTTCAGCAAACTCTGGAACCAGAGCAGAACAAATTACTCCACTTAGAACAAAGTGGACACCAAAGGCAACTTTTTGACAAGAGTTCTTCAGCTGGTCACACATTCCCTGATTTTCCCACCATACTGTCTTTCCCACTTACCCTTTAGAAAGTTCCTGCTTAGTTGAGTTTAGAGATTCAGAGTGGGAAACCACCAAGTCTGTGCCGACCAGCGATCACCCACACACTTGCTCTGTCCTACACACGAGGGAGAGTTTGCAGAAGCCAATTGACCTACAAACCTGCACGTCTTGGGAGTGTGGGAGAAAACTAGAGCACCTGGAGAAAACCCACCCGGTCACAGCGAGAATGTACGAACTCCATACAGACAACACCCGTAGTCAGGATCGAACCCGGGTCTCTGGCGCCGTAAGGCGGCAAATCTACCCCTGCGCCACTGTAAATCTGCTTTTAAAGTGCAGAGATAAATAAATCTCTGTAAATGTTGACATTGCTTAATGATTGGACATGTTCAGGGATAGTAAGGGTTTAGAAGGAAATGGACCAACCCCAGGCAATGGGACTACCTCAGGTAGCCATCTTGGTAATCAGAGGGCTTGGGCCAGAGGGCTTATACCCTTGCTGTATAACTAAGCACAGAGAGTGGCCATTTGATCCCTTATTCCTTGTCTGCTGGTATTTGAAAGAGTTCCGCAACCGATATCACCCCCCAGCCCCAACCAGATCTCCTTTCCCACCTGCCCTTTTGAAGATGGACGCAAAATGCTGGAGTAACTCAACGGGACAGGCAGCATCTCTGGAGAGAAGGAATGGGTGACGTTTCGGGGTGACATCAGTCTGAAGAAGTGTCTCGACCCGAAACGTCTTCTCTCCATTCCTTCTCTCCAGAGAAGCTGCCTGTCCCGCTGAGTTACTCCAGCACTTTGTGTTTATCTTCACTGTAAACCATCATCTGCAGTTCCCTCGTTCCCGTTTGGAAGCTCCTGTTAAACCCGTTTTTTTTTAAAGGCAGAGATAAATATATTTCTTGAAGCAAAAAGACAAAAAAAGGTGTTTGCAGGAAAGATATAATATTCAAAATCGAAGAGAATTTCATGGAGGAAGGTCACTTGTAACCACAGGATAATGACCCCCCCCTGGCAAAATAATTGTGTTGATCTGTCTAAATGTGAGGGTGTGAGCAGGTTTAACAAGAGCTTTCCAAAGGGTACGTGGGAAAGGAAACAGGCTTTGGGCTGGGACGAGCAGAACTCTTTCAAATATGAGCAGGCTGGAATAATGGGCCAAATGGCTGCTTTCTGTGCTGAGTCATACAGCATGGAAAAAAGACCTCCAGCCCAATGCATCCTTGCCTACCAGGATGTCCAGTTGAGCTAATACTATTGACGTGCAGTTGTTCCATGCCCCTCTAAACCCCTGCTATCCACGAATCTGTCCAAATGATTCAACAAAATCAATATTCACAGGTCACACTGGGAGAGCAAATTAGGATTAACTTCTGGGAGCCTGGTTGTGAAGACGGGCTTCAAAAGAGGGCGAGATGTATATGGATTGACGCAGAGAGGGAAAGGGGAGGTAGCTATATGAACAAAGAGGTTTGATGAAGAGGTCCACAAAGCTAAAGACTCTTGGTAGGTTGACCAGGATCTGGCAGATAGACAACTGACTGGAGATTTGTGGGATTGTGGAACATTAATGAAATGGAAACTTGATGGATGAACAATGTAAGGATTCTTTTAGATTTTTTAGATTTAGAGATACAGCGCGGAAACAGGCCCTTCGGCCCACTGAGTCCACGCCGCCCAGCGATCCCCGCACATTAACACTATCCTACACACACTAGGGACAATTTTACATTTGCCCAGCCAATTAACCTACATACCTGTACGTCTTTGGAGTGTGGGAGGAAACCGAGGATCTCGGAGAAAACCCACGCAGGTCACGGGGAGAACGTACAAACTCCGTACAGACGGCGCCCGTAGTCAGGATCGAACCTGAGTCTCCGGCGCTGCATTCGCTGTAAGGCAGCAACTCTATCGCTGCGCCACCGTGCCACCCTGGTGCACGGAGAGGGCTCAAAATTAGTTGTGACTGCGGACAGTGACAGACTGTGAGGATACCCTGTACTAGTGTGGGAGATATTAGGTTCAGACTCATCGGGAGCCATGGAGGGGGATACAAGACCACCCCAGTGGGCAACAGAATACCCCAAAGTTGGAAACAGGCAAGATGTACAAGTAAGAGGACTTGAGTGACCTCAGGGAAGACCCGGTGTGGGGGAACCGCTGTGAAGAGCAATGGGGACCCGGCCTGGGGGGACTGCCATGAAGGACGGTGGGAGAACAAAGGGAGACCCGGTGTTGGGGTGGGGGGCATGCCCAAGGAAAGGTTTAGAGGGAGACGAGCCAAACCTTGGTTAATGGAACAAGTTTAGATAGGGCATCTTGGTCGGCATGGATATGTTGAGCCACAGGGCGTGTGTCCATGCTCTACAACGCTATGATATCTGGAATACGGAAAGCACAGAATTCCAAGAGTTGGAATGAATGAAGAGTTGATAAATACTGTAATTCTAAAGTAGGGATTGGAAGACTTGATGAGACAAAGTTGCTCAAACACTGAATGTTTAGAATTAACCTGCCAGAGGTATATTTCAGTCTGATGTTGTGGTGAGAGTCGGGGGCCAGATTGGGGAAGTTTAATGGACCGAATGATTTCATCTCCTCCTTGGTGATTCTGGCAATTTTCCAGCATTAGTCAGAGGCCGAGACCCCTGTGTGACGTGGTACAAAGTAAGGCAGAATCACAACTTTTTTTAATCATCTCTGGCCTTTTTCCAACCATCTGCCTATCAACCTCCCTCCTCCCCCCCACCCCCCCTTTCACCTGTGTTCACCTATTACCTGCCACGCTTTGTCCTGCCCCTCCTCTCTTCTAGCTTTCTGCACCTCTGTCTCACCTGCATGTAGGCATGGTTAGTTGGCATGAAAGTCTCGTCCACTGGTGATGGGCATTCCCCGCCACACCGGTAGGCATTGAAGGTTTTGGGGTAAATGACCCATTTGCCCCATCCTATCTGGTCGAAGTTCACTTCCATGTCCATCCTTCGACACAAGGACTGGTCCCTCCAAGGCTCCACGGTGCTGTTGCCTCTGTTCAGCCTTTCCATCCTGTTCCTCTTGTGCCTCTTTGTGCCGGTGTCCTCCTTGCTCTTGGCGGTCAGTCGGTACTGTGACCGCTGGACCGTGCTGAGCAGAGTGGACGTGGCCCCTCCAAAGCTGGTGCCGTTGGTCTTGAGGAACACCACCATCATGATCTGCTCGGCACTCCGCTGGGGGGGCTTCCTGCGGCCGTCAGCGGCCCCCGGTTTGCCGGGCTTCCCCGGCGGGCGCTGGCGCCACTCCCCGGCCTTCTGGCACCCTTCGGCGGGAGGTTGGTGAGGGTCGCGGTGCCGGGGTCCCTCCAGCGACGTGGGGCTCAGCCAGTTGTTGAGGAGGCCGGTGATGTTGAAGATCTGCCAGCCCGACCTGGAGCCGGAGGGGTTGGCGACGAAGGTGCCGAGAGCCAAGCGGTGGCGGCAAGTCGTGTTGCCGTTGCACTTGTAGCCGTGGCTGTGGTTGATGGTGACCGCGGTGGTTTGGCAGGCGGGGGACAGGGGTGGACGAACCCTCAGCTCGGCAAACTGCACGGTCTTGTGGGCCAAAACGGAGGTCATGTCAAAATCGATAACCCAACCATCTCCACTCTGATTCCAATCTGAAAGACATGAAGTCACTGCATTTTAGATTTTTGTTTTGGTTGAAATACAGCGTGGAAACAGGCCCACCGAGTCCGTGCCAACCACCATGCACTAACACTATCCGACTAGGTCAAATTTACAATTTTTACCGATGCCAATTAACCTACAAACCTGTGCGTCTTTGGATCGTGGGAAGAAACCGGAGCACCTGGGGAAAACCCACGCGGTCACGGGGAGAACGTACAAAATCCGCACACACAGCACCCGTAGTCAGGATCAAACCCAGGTCTCTGATGCTGTAAGGCAACAACTCTACCACCGTGCCACCCATTGGAATTGTAGGAACCAATTGCACAGAAAGATGCCATTAGGTTCCAAAGATAGACACAGAGGGCTGGGGTAACTCAGCAGATCAGGCAGCACCTCGTCCTTTTTCTCCAGAGATGCTACCTGACCCGCTGAAATACTCCAGCACTTTGTGTCTATCTTTGGTATAAACCAGCATCTGCAGTTCCTTTCAACTCATTAGGGCTCCAATCTCCAAAAAAGCAGTCCCACTTCACCAAACATCCCCTGTGCTCGTTTGTCAAATAGATAGAAAAAGTAGGGTAGCAAACAGTCTGAAGAAGGGTCCCGATGCAAAGCTTCACCGATCCATATTCTTCAGAGATGCTGCCTGTCCTGCTGAGTTACTCTTGCATTTTGTATCTTTCTTTAGCATTAACCAACATCTGCAGTTCCTTGTAATTACAGAAAAACATGGGAATTGGTCGACGGTATAAGTCAAAGAGTCATGGAGACATTCAACACGGAAACAGGCCCTTCAGCCCATCGAGACAGCATCAAGTGATAGCCACCACTTACACTAATGCTGTATTAATCCCTTTTTTTATCTGCTCGCAATCCCATCAGATTTTACCACCTCACCTACACCTGAGGACCAATATGCAGTGGCTAATGAACCGACCAACCCACGTGTCATTGAGTTGTGGGAGGGGACCCAAGCTCCTTGGGGAAAACCCCTGTGATCACTGGGAGAACGTGCAAACTCCACATAGACCGAACACCAGGATTGAATTGGTCTCTGGTGCTGAGAGGCAGCTACACCACCTGATGG
Source organism: Rhinoraja longicauda (assembly GCF_053455715.1). Classification (NCBI taxonomy): domain Eukaryota; kingdom Metazoa; phylum Chordata; class Chondrichthyes; order Rajiformes; family Arhynchobatidae; genus Rhinoraja; species Rhinoraja longicauda. Next base: position 7,723,692 of record NC_135988.1, read on the forward strand.
AATCACAGAGCAAATAACCAGGCCTTTCAGCCCAACTTGCCCACGCCGACCAAGATGCCCCATCTACATAGTCCCACATGCGTGTTTGGCCCATATCTCTCTGAACCTTTCCTATCCACGTATTTCTCCAAATTTCTTTTAAATGTAATACTACCCGCCTCAACAACCTCCTATGGCAGCTCGTTGCATATTCCAAACATTCTCTGGGTGAAAAAGTTGTCCATCAGGTTGTTATTAAATCTTTCCCCTCTCACCATAAACCTATGTCTTCCGGTTCTTGATTCGCCTCATCTGGGTAAAAAAACAAGTTCATTCACCCTATCTCATGATTTAAACACCTCTATAAGTTCACCCTTCACCCTCTTGCACTCCTTGCCTGCCCCTCCTCCCCCTACACTCAGGCCCTCGAGTCCTGGCAACATCCTCATAAATCTTCTCTGCACTCTTTCCAGCTGAACAACATCCTTCCAATCGCAGAGTGAACCAAACTGAACAAATGAGGCCTCATCAACGTCTGGTACAACTGAACCATAACATCCCAACTTCTATATGTGGGAAGGAGCTGGTTTAAACCGAAGATAGACACAAAGAAAGTCCATCCACACTTCTATTCTCAATACCCTGACTGATGAAGGCCAATGTACTGAAAACCTTCTTGACCACCCCATCGGCCTGTGGTATCTACATTTTCGATAAGACTAGTTTTTTTTGTGTTCAATTCCACTTGCAACAAATGATAAATGTCCCCATTATCTGGTATACCTCTATGCCAGCCACTTGCTAATTCTACAACAGAACACACAGATCCCTCTGCACCTCACAACTCTGCAACATTTCTTTGTTTGGATAATATGCGTTTAAAAAACTCCTAGCCAAAATGAACAATTTTACATTTCCCACAATGTGAATGGGTGATTGATGGTCAGCGTGGTCTTGATGGGCTGAAGGGCCTGTTTCCATGCTTTTCCTCAATTAATCAATTAAACAGGCCAGATCGCTACCCACTGATCAAATCTATCAACATTCCTTGTAGTCTCCTTGTATCATCTTCATAATTGCTTTCCCACCCACCTTTGTCCTCACTCATTCTTATATCATCAAAAGAATCATCAACTATATTATTCTCGTCCAAGTCATCCTAAATTGTAAAGAGCCCCTGGTACCAGTCCCTGCGAGGCACAGCTCACTACACCTGGCCTGCTCATGATAAATGGCCTTGATGTCCCTTCAGCAGTGAAAATAACTTCCCTAAATCTCTTGTCCTGAATCATGCAGGTTTTAGACTGCGTAAGTGAATGGAATGTATTCTCATTTGCAGGTGTGTTGAAGACTAGGTGATGTAAATTAAGTGTCAAGTGTCAAATTAAGTCTCACAATATTTTCCCCAGGATAGACTATTCTAAAATTGAAGAGATTAGGCATAAAGTGACACGAGAGAGACTTAAGAGGCACCTTGGGCAACCTTTTCATTCGGAGTGTAGTCTAAATCTAGAATGACCTGCCAGAGTAATATAGAAACAGATTCAATTACGACTTCCGAAAGACAAGGGTGGTGCAGCGGTAGAGTTGCTGTCTTACATCACCAGAGACCCGGGTTTGGTCCTGACTATGGGTTCTGTCTGTATGAAGTTTATACCTTCTCCCTGTGACTACGTGTGTTTTCTCTGGATGCTCCGGCTTCCTCTCACACTCTAAAGACGTACAGGTTTGTCGGTTAATTGGCTTCGCCAAATTTGTCAATTGTCCCTAGAGTGTGGATAGTGCAAGTGTACGGGCTGATCGCTGGTCGGCGTGGACTTGGTGGGCCGAAGGGCCCGGACCTCAAGTGTCTAAGACATTTAGACATTTGGATGGGAAGGGTTTGCAGTGACACGGGCCAAATGTAGGCACATTTAGCCTTAAACGCCACCTTAATCGGCATGGAGGGGGAGGGCTGATGGGTCTCTAGCTGTGATGTCTAGCTCTGACTCTCTGACTGTGTAGTGATTGGAAACCAACTCATGGGTGTGAAAAGAAATCTTTGTATGTGGCGGTAACTCAACCTGCTTGTAAGCAAAGTGGCGACCGTCAAATTAACAAAAATCTGATAACTTTGATGGGTGAGAGGGATTAAGTGCCAGGGCTGTGGGGAAGTAGAAGGGCGGTGGCTCTGACTGGATAGATCTGCAAGAAACCAGAGTGAACTAGATAGGTTGGATATACGATACGATAGAACTTTATTTATCCAAGAAGGGAAAATCTGGGTACCTTTGCATATCTCAGTTCCATAGAGTATTGAAGAAGGGTCTCGACCCGAAACGTCACCCATTCTGAATTTCTCTCCCGAGATGCTGCCTGACCTGCTGAGTTACTCCAGCATTTTGTGAATACATAGAGTATTACGTTCAGTCTGAAGAAGGGTCTCGACCCGAAACGTCACCCACTCCGAATTTCTCTCCCGAGATGCTGCCTGACCTGCTGAGTCACTCCAGCATTTTGTGAATAAATACCTTCCATTTGTACCAGCATCTGCAGTTATTTTCTCACACTCGAGTATTAGCAAAGTCAGATTTGAGGTACTGAAAAAAACAACTACTGGTCTCCTTATTTATGGAAGGTTGTTAATGAACTGCAAGCAGTTTTGAGGAATACCAGAATAACTCCCAGGATGTGTAGGGAGGAACTGCAGATGCTGGTTTAAACTGAAGACAGACACAAAAAGAATAACTTAGGGGGTCAGGCAGCATCTCTGGAGAAAAGGAATAGGTGAAAGGTCTCGACCCAAAAGCTCTTAACCTGTTTAAAAATGTTTTGAAGCAATTAACCTGTTTAATTAATATATTGAGATTATAGCTAGAAAACAGGCCTATCAAGTCACGCCGACCATCAATCACCCTTCACACTAGCTCTGTGCTATCCCACTTTTCAATCCACCCCCTACACACTGGGGGCAATTTACAGAGGCCAATGAACCTACAAACCCGCACGTCTTTGGGATGTGGGAGAAAACTGGAGCACCCGGAGGTAACCCATGCGGTCACAAGGAGAACGTGCAAACACCACACAGACAGCACCTGAGGTCAGGATCGAACCCGGGTCTCTGGCGCTGTGAGGCTGAATTGAGACAGATAGAACTTTTGCACTGTAGTCACAGCTGTAGGAAAGTTGTGAACACCAAGACCTCATCAGGGGCAACCTATTAAAGTCAATCGTCAAGTCAATTTTATTTGTATAGCACATTTAAAAATAACTCACGTTGACCAAAGTGCTGTACATCAGTTCAGGTACTAAGAACCAACATACAATGGCACACAAACATAAACAGATCACAGCGCCCCCTCAGAGGTCTTTAATAGGTTGCCTAGGAAAGAAAACTGCAGATGCTGGTTTAAATCGAAGGTAGACACAAGATGCTGGAGTAACTCAGTGGGTCAGGCAGCATCTCTGGAGAGAAGGAATGGGTGACGTTTTGGGTCAAGACCCTGCTTAAGTCGCCCATTCCTTCTCTCCAGAGATGCTGCCTGACCCGCTGAGTTACTCCAGCATCTTGTGTCTACCTTCGATTTAAACCAGCATCTGCAATTTTCTTTCCTATGCAACCTATTAAAGACTGGATAATCGATATTAAATCGATGGTAAATTGGGGACTGGTATTCCTGACAATGTGACATCAAACTAAACTAGACCAGACAGGATTATTGAAACTCAATGGCAGGAACGAACTGCGGATGCTGGTTAAAACCGAAGATAGGTACAAAAAGCTGGAGGAACTCAGCGGGACAGGCAGCATCTGTGGGCTTTTTTTGGCATATCTTTCATGCATTTTGTTCCATATCACCGTCTACGTCTCTCGTTTCCCTTTCTCCTGACTCAGTCTGAAGAAGGGTCTCGACCTATTCCTTTTCTCCAAAGATGTTGTCTGACCCGCTGAGTTACTCCAGCTTTTTGTTGTCTAGTTTTTCTTTTTTAAGCTCAATCTGTTTCCTAATAACACTCGGCCCATGAACTGAGGGGATGGGGGGGGGGGAGATATGTTTATTGGGCGAAATTGCCCACTCTGATCTCTCTGTTACAACCAGCCCCTCGATGCAAGAACAGGGTCGCCGTGCGGCGTGTGTTCTGGGTCATTCCCATGTTGCTGGGTTTATTTCTACCGTTTATTCGTCCCTCTCGAATGGGTGTGGCTGGTCTTTCTCCCCACCTCTCCCAGCAAATACGCTTAGACATGTCCACCCTCCAATTTTCTTCGCGGGAGAGTGGCGCTGCGGATTGTAACGGAATGTCTCTCCCTCTTCTTGGAACCAGTCGTTCTGTTGTCACCCGTTCCCTATAATCCGGAGGAGGACCCGATCAGCGACTGATGTCTGTCCTGTGAAATCTTGTCCCTGAGATCTTAGGGTGAACACACAACGCGCCGAGGGAACTCAGCGGGTCAGGCAGCATCTGTGGAGGGAAATAGACAGGCGGGCGTTTCCAGTCCCTGTCCTTCTTCAGACCGCCCTCCACAGATGCTGCCTGACCCCGCCGAGTTCCTCCAGCACTTTGTGTGTTTTACTCAAGATTCCAGCACCTGCAATTCACTGACTGGGTCACTGAATGAAAATCGTTGCGTCTCATTCAAGATCCCACCAGCGAATTGTATAGAGAGATAGGTAGACACAAAATGCTGGAGTAACTCAGCGGATCAGGCAGCATCTCTGGAGAGTCTCGACCCGAAACGTCACCCATTCCTACTCTCCAGAGATGCTGCCTGACCCGCTGAGTTACTCCAGCATTTTGTATCTACCTTCGATTTAAACCAGCATCTGCAGTTTTCTTTCCTATGTATATAGAGATATATTTATATACGCTTAATAAATCGATATATAATATATGTCTTTATACACATACATGAATTTAGCAATTTGTACCCGAACTCCCGTGGGGATGGGTTCCCGGTTAGAAACATAGAAAATAGGTGCAGGAGTAGGCCATTCGGCCCTTCCAGCCAGCACCGCCATTCAATATGATTATGGCTGATCATCCAAAATCAGTACCCCGTTCCTGTTTTCTCCCCAAATCCCTTGATTCCGTTAGTCATGTGAGCTATATTTAACTCTCTCTTGAAAACATCCAGTGAATTGGCCTCCATCCACTGCCTTCTGTGGCAGAGAATTCCACAGATTCACACCTCTATGGGTTTAAAGGTTTTTCCTCATCTCAGTCCTAAATGGCCGATCCCTTTATTCTAAAACTGTAACCCCCTGGTTCTGGACTCCCCCAACATCGGGAACATTTTTTCCTGCATCTAGCCTGTCCAATCCCTTAGGTATTTAACATGTTTCTAAGTTTCAAGATCTCACCAGCGAATTGTATATAGAGATAGGTAGACACAAAATGCTGGAGTAACTCAGCGGGTCAGGCAGCATCTCTGGAAAATCTCGTCCCGAAACGTCACACATTCCTTCTCTCCAGAGATGCTGCCTGACCCGCTGAGTTACTCCAGCATTTGGTGTCTACCTTCAATTTAAACCAGCATATTAGCCAGCAAGATGTCCTACAAGACTTTACCTTCCTCCCTCGTGTGTAAGTTTGGGGACCTGGTCAAAACAACGCACACGGCACCTGTAGCGTTGATCCCACCTCAAACTCTGTCCGGATTTCAAGCCGCCTAATCATGGGCCAGAGGGAACATTAAAAGAAACCTTCTCAAGGGGAATCAAAATGCGTCCCCAACTTTAGTGCGGGTGTCAATGACTGTGGGGAGAAGGCGGGAGAATGGGGTTGAGTGGGAGAGATAGACCAGACACGATTGAATGGCGAAGTAGGCTCGATGGGCAGAAATTGGCTGATTCTGCTCCTAACCCCATTTCTCTGTACAGACGTTACTATATTCCCTTGAAGACATGTTCTGAAGCAGGGTCCCGGCCCGAAATGTCACCTGTCCATGTTCTCCAGAGACGCTGCCTGATCCGCTGAGTTACTCCAGCACTTTGTGTCTATCTTTGGTATAAACCAGCATCTGCAGTTCTTTGTTTGAAGGTGATGACTATGCCCTAATTCTGCCTACAATGGTGACCACGGTTAAACCACATGCCAGCATCTGCAGCTCCTTCTGCAGTAGGGGATCTTGTAGAAACATATACAATTCTGAAGGGATGTATAGATGAAGGAAAAATGTTCCCGATGTTGGGGGAGTCCAGAACCAGGGGTCACAGTTTAACAAATAAGGGGTAGGCCATTTAGGACGCAGATGAGGAAAAACTTTTTCACCCAGAGTTGTGAATCTGTGGGATTCTCTGCCACAGAAGGCAGTGGAGGCCAATTCACTGGATGTTTTCAAGAGAGTTAGATTTAGCTCTTAGGGCTAACGGAATCAAGGGATATTGGGGAAAAAGCAGGAACGGGGTACTGATTTGGGATGATCAGCCATGATCACATTGAATGGCGGTGCTGGCTGGAAGGGCCGAATGGCCTCCTCCTGCACCCATTTTCTATGCTTCGAATTTTATTCCTACCCATTTAAAATGAGAAGTTTACACTCACCCCTGGCCACCAGGCTGATCACCTCGTCCGCCTCTTGAACCGCCGTCTGGTCCTGGGTTGAGAGGTCTCTGCCGCCTCTGCCCGTCACCGCCTTGTACAGTTGGATCATGTAGGATGGGTAAAGGGGTCGGATCGCCGGGCTCGCTGGCCCTCTCTCAGCGGGGACTGCCTGAGCTCTGTCCAGGAAGCGGCGCAGGGTATCCCGCTCCTGCCCCGGGCCCCCGGGCCAAACGGCAGCCGCCACAAGCGGGGCGGAGATCAGGAGGAGGAGGAGGAGGAGGACGAGGAAGGGAACCATCTGGAACGGATCCTGGAGCCGCTGTCAGTGCCGGCTGGTGGGGAGGTTGGAGAAACTGCCTACTCAGAGTGCCCGCCCGCCTCTTATAGCCCGGCACGGGGGGTTTGATCTCGCCGCCTCTCTCAATGGCAGACTCAAGATCCTTCAGTCCCAATACACAAGGTTCACAGCTCAACCCACCCAGCCTGAAGGGGAGACTACCCGCCACTGCAATAAACCACAACCAACACACTTTCCGCAATAAATATGCCAAATGTCGAAGTTGGGGGAAACGTGAATTAGTGAAAAATAATCAGTGTGCGTGTACGTATTTGTGTGTGTGCATACATATGCATACACACACACACACACACAAACACACTCATATATATATGTGTGTGTTTGTGTGTGTGTGTGTGTGTATGCATATATATATGTGTGTGTTTGTGTGTGTGTGTGTATGCATATATATGTGTGTGTGTGTGTGTGCGTGTGTGTGTACATATATGTGTGTGTGTGTGCGTGTGTGTGTATATATGTGTGTGTGTGTGTGTGTGTGTATATATATATATGTGTGTGTGTGTGTGTGTGTGTGTGTGTAGGAAGGAACTGCAGATGCTGGATTAAACCGAAGATAGACACATAATGCTGAAGTAACTCAGGGAAGGAATGGGCGACGTTTCGGGTCGAGACCCTTCTTCAGTAGAAGTCACCCATTTCTTCTCCCCAGAGATGCTGCGTGTCCCGCTGAGTTACTCCAGCATGTTGTGTATATATATGTGTGTGTGTGTGTGTGTGTGTGTGTGTGTGTGTGTGTGTTTGTTTGTGGGTGTGGGTGTGTGCATACATTTACATACACAGATAAATAAATAAATACATTGATAAATCTATGCGTGCATATACGCATACACGTAGATTTAACAATTTATTTATTTGCCTGCCTATTTATATATATGTGTGTATAAATATATATATACACACAGTATATACGTATAATTATATATTATATTATACATATACTATATGTATATGCAGAATGCTAAATAGGTAGATAAATAAATTTATAAAACTATGTATACATATACATTATATAACGATTTATTGTATGGATGTGAATATATACATATATTGTGTATACATTTATTAATATGCACATATACGTATGCATTCATATACATATATAATATATCGATTTGAGATATGAACACGATGAGATTTGGGAGAGAGATTTATAGTTTTAAACAAGGGATGCGTCGCCAATCTATTCCCTCCACCGACGCTGCCTGCCCCAAAAACTCTTCGCTTTAAACCAGCATCTACAGTTCCTTCCTACACCGAAAACCCACTTTGTGTTTTGCTCAAGATTCCGGGTCGGTAACTGCTGGAAAGTAGTTGTGACTCTGGAGTAGTTTTGCCAACAGTTTAGTGCTGCTTGGTGGTGGTGGGTGGGTATGGTATGGGGGGTAGGAGCTGGAGTTCAATGCTCATGTCTCAAAGCCCCTCAATAATCAGCCGACAAGACCCCTTGGACACAAGGGTATTGGCGAGTAGCGACCCCCATATATATATATCTCTCTCTCTCTCTCTCTCTCTCTCTCTCTCTCTCTCTCTCTCTCTCTCTCTCTCTCTCTCTCTCTCTCTCTCTCTCTCTCTCTCTCTCTCTCTCTCTCTCTCTCTCTCTCTCTCTCTCTCTCTCTCTCTCCTCTCTCTCTCTCTCTCTCTCTCTCTCTCTCTCTCTCTCTCTCTCTCTCTCTGGTTCCGTGTTGGAATGATCACATCACCTTGCAGCAAACGAGGTGAGTATTTCAGAAATAAAAGAGCCTTTTCAATTGCCAATCCCGCCTTTAATCCACCTCAATGAACTCATCTCTCCCTAATCCCGATATAACCCGCCAGATTGTGCCCTTTTGTTAGGTCAATGTATCGAACCCACGCACAGGGTTGAAAGAGACAAGACTCAAACCTTTCTCTCCTGAATCATGGAGCTATTTAAAAACATTTCCCTGCAATCTGTGGTGGTGGAAATAAGTCTGCAAGGACCACGAGAGGGGTTTCGGGGTTAGTTTCAGTCGGCGAGGTGTGAGCTGCCGGCTTCTTTGAATTTGGGGGCGACAACGAGTTGCTAATGGACCAGATATGGAAATAGATCATTTAATCATCCGCTCATTTCTCTCTCTTATTGCAGAGCTGACCGCAACTGCGTTCTTTATCGGATCCCCGAGCTCAGATGTCAGGCACACAATACGGTGGAGGGTCTTGTTAGATTTAGTTTGGACTTGTCCACCGTTCAGCGCACATTTCGCCGGCGAGTTAC